>NC_055686.1:3113674-3115457 GCF_017639745.1 Melanotaenia boesemani | reverse complement strand
GAAAAAAGAAAGAATAAATAGATAAACTTAAGAATTAAATATAACACAATAAACATAAAAACAATAACAGTATAAGGTGACGGTATGAATGACTGTGTAAACAGTGTAAAAAGACTACAACATGACAGCCTGATTCAGGTGTTAAAGATTGTTGTAGAGTCTGACAGCAGTTGGGATGAAGGACCTGCAGATCCTCTCTTTCTTACACCGTGGGTGTAGCAGTCTGCTACTGAAGGAGCTGCTCAGGGACCCACAGTGTAATGTAGGGGGTGAGAGGTGTTGCTCATGATGGATGTCAGTTTGGCTACATCCTTCTCTCCCCCACTTCCTCTACGGAGTCCAGAGGACAATCCAGGACAGAGCTCGCTCTCCTGATCAGTTTATTGATCCTGCTCCTGTCCCTGTTTGTGCTGCTCCCTCTCCAGCAGACCACAGCATAGAATATGGCTGAGGCCACCACAGAGTCATAAAAAGTCCTAAGGAGAGTCCCCACACACCCTGAAGGACCTCAGTCTCCTCAGCAGGTGGAGGCGACTCAGGCCTTTCTTGTAGAGGGCGTGGGTGTTTGTAGACCAGTCCAGTTTGATGTTCAGACAATCTGGTTTACTTCAGTAAGGTTCTGTGAGAAAGCAAACCAAACCAAATGGAGGAGCTGTGCTGGTGTTAATGCATCCTTAGATTATTCAAAACATCACTATTGAACACTGGAAGATTTTCTCATATAGCCTCCTAACAACGTCTCATCCAGCATCATCTTCACCAGTCAATCTGTGTGTGGAAGTCCTACAGGATCTCAGCCCTGTCATTCTCCACCACCTTGCGAGGTGTTTCCATTGTGACCTAGGGGTCCATATTCTGGACAGATGTTTCTGTACACTATGCAGCTACTTGGTTATGGAGTTCCATGCATTCTTTGCCATCCAGTATCTTACCTGCTGTGAGGTACTGGATTGTTTCAGAGGCCTCTTTGCACAGCCAGGACCTGGGGTCCCGCCTGGCTGGTAGATCTAGGCCTCGATTGCCCTGGTACGCAAGGCTAAGTTATATATATATATATATATACACATCTGGACAAAATTGTTGGTACCCTTCAGTTACTGAAAGAAAAACTCACAATGGTCACAGAAATAACTTGAATCTGACTAAAGTAATAATAAATAAAATTTCTATGAAATTTAACTAATGAAAGTCAAACATTGCTTTTCAACCATGTTTCAACAGAATTATTTTAAAAAAATAAACTCATGCTTTCTGCTAACTGGGTACTGCTAGCTTTCTACTAACTGAGTACTGCCAGCTTTCTACAAACTGAGTACTGCTAGCTTTCTACTAACTGAGTACTTCTAGCTTTCCGCTAACTGAGTACTGCAAGCTTTCTACTAACTGAGTACTGCTAGCTTTCCGCTAACTGGGTACTGCTAGCTTTCCTCTAACTGAGTACTGCTAGCTTTCTACTAACTGAGTACTGCCAGCTTTCTACTAACTGAGTACTGCTAGCTTTCTACTAACTGAATACTGCAAGCTTTCCGCTAACTGGGGTAGTGCTAGCTTTCCTCTAACTGAGTACTGCTAGCTTTCTACTAACTGAGTACTGCCAGCTTTCTACAAACTGAGTACTGCTAACTTTCTTCCCACTGAGTACTTCTAGCTTTCCGCTAACTGAGTACTGCAAGCTTTCTACTAACTGAGTACTGCTAGCTTTCCGCTAACTGGGTACTGCTAGCTTTCCTCTAACTGAGGTACTGCTAGCTTCTACTAACTGAGTACTGCCAGCTTTCTACTA
>NC_055686.1:2388742-2433742 GCF_017639745.1 Melanotaenia boesemani | reverse complement strand
GACCCTAATAACCTCCGTCCAATTTCCAACCTTCCCTTCATCTCCAAAATCCTTGAAAAGGTTGTTGCCTCCCAGCTTCACCAACACCTCTCTATCAATAATCTGTTTGAACACTTCCAGTCCGGCTTTCGTCCACTCCACAGCACAGAATCAGCTCTTCTGAAAATAACAAATGACCTTCTGTTGGCAGCTGATTCTGGCCTCATCACCATCCTTATTCTCCTCGATCTTACTGCAGCATTTGATACTATTTCTCACAGCACCCTCCTTAATAGACTGGCATCCATTGGCGTCTCTCATACTCCTCTTACCTGGTTCACTTCATACCTGTCCGACCGCACACAGTTCATTCACATTAAGGATCATTCATCACAATCACTCCCTGTAACAGCCGGTGTGCCCCAAGGTTCTGTCCTGGGGCCTCTTCTGTTTATCATTTATATCCTCCCGCTTGGTCATATTTTCCGTAAATACAATATCAATTTTCACTCTTATGCTGACGATACACAGCTCTACATCTCATCAAAACCAAACTCTTCTGTTCCGCCTTCGTCCCTCTCTGATTGTCTTCTTGAAGTCAAGACATGGTTCTCTTCCAATTTTCTTAAACTCAATAGCAGCAAAACAGAAGTTCTCCTTGTCGGCACACCCACTATTCTAACCAAATCTCACAGTTTTTCTGTTAACATTGACAGCTCCACTATTCTCCCTTCCCCTCAGGTAAAGAGTCTCGGCGTCATTTTCGATAGCACCCTTTCATTTCATTCACACATTAATAGTATCACCCGGTCTGCCTACTTCCACCTCCGAAATATCAACCGCTTGCGTTCATCTCTCACTCCACATGCTGCAGCTATCCTCGTCCACAGTCTGGTCACCTCAAGAATCGATTATTGCAATTCACTTCTTTTTGGTCTCCCCGATAAATCACTTCATAAATTACAGCTTCTTCAGAACTCTGCTGCCCGGATTATCACTTGCACACCTTCTTTTCAACACATCACACCGGTTCTTAAACAACTTCACTGGCTCCCTATAAAATTCAGAGTTAACTACAAGATCCTGCTTTTCACCTTCAAATGTCTCCATAATCTGGCCCCTCCATATCTGTCTGACCTACTCCATATAGCTACTCCCTCCCGCACTCTCAGATCATCTTCCACCATTCACCTTTCTGTGCCCCGTGCCCGTCTCACTACCATGGGGAGCAGAGCCTTCAGTCGCTCTGCTCCCCAGCGCTGGAACACACTCCCACCTGAACTCCGTAACATTGACTCACTCCCATCTTTTAAATCACAACTTAAAACTCATCTGTTCAAACTGGCCTTTTCATCTTAATGTTTTTAACTGTTTGTTGCATGATGTTTGTTTTATGTTTATAACTGTTTTAATTGTTTTATGTTTTTAACTGTTTTAATTGTTTTGTGAGGTGACCTTGGGTCTTGAAAGGCGCCTTGAAATAAAATTTATTATTATTATTATTATTATTATTATTTTTACACTTTTAGCCTCCCTGATTTTATTTATGTCCTTTTTAATGCTCGAGCTCACATTCTTTTAGTGTAAATTTATTTATTGATCTTATAATTGTATTGGTTTAAAAGTTCTTTCCATCCCGACTTGAGGTCGTTTCCCTCTGTTCACCTCGCTCGCTCTCCATCGTGTCACATGAAGTCAAACACTTGGTTTTATTTTCATAATATTTCTGCAGGTTTTTTGTTTTTCTACAATTTAAACAATGAAAACACATGAATAAGTTCATCAATGACATTTAGGAAGTCTTCCTGACTCTAAACTAGTTAGTTTAGATAATGAAAATGACTCTTCATCACTAACGACATTAGATCTTGTGGAGAAAAACACTGAACAGGAAACATGATTGTAACCAGACAAGAAGCTTGACACTTTTTACTTTTATATAAATAGTTTTTATTAAATTCACTCAGAACAAACAGTAGCAGCACAACGGTGAACACATCCAACAGAACAAGAAAAAACTGAATATGTTCATGTCATGTGATATAAATATATAAATATATAAATATATAAATATATAAAAACACTGAAGTTGAAGAGTTCAAGTAAATTTGTTAAACACTGAAACAGAAGCTACTCGGGTCTGAAATGCAGCAGGTTACATTTGAGACTTTTTACTTCTGTTTTCAGAAGCTGCACTTTTTACTAAATCAATCATTTTCTCTTCAGTCTCGGCTGGAAATCGCAGCTGAAACCAGTGAAGAGTTTTGGTGTTTCTCCTGATCTGTTGGTGCTTCCACACATAAAATGTTGGCCTCACTTTCATTTTCTCCTTCATCTCTGCTGATGAAGCTGCTGCTTGATGGAGCCGAGTTCTTCTTCTGGACTCTTTTATAGATCCAGAAACCAAGAACCATCACAATGATCACTCCAGCTGACAGACCCACAATCAGTCTATAATGTCCTCCATCCTTGTCTCCTCCATCCTGGTTCCTTCCATCCTGTGTTGTACCTGCAGGTGAGAAGCAGGTGTGAGTATCAGTATCAGGGAGGTGATGAATCATTTCCTCTTCAAACTGCTGTCACACATCATCTCCTGCACTCTGATCACTGCACTCAGACCAGCTGCTTTCTACAGAGTCTCATCAACAACATCTTTAGAAAACACAAACATCTGATCTGAGATGTTTCACTCTCACATCAACAACCAGGAAGCTGCTTCACCTCTGATCCACACACACACAGAGACACACTCACCTGATGGAGAAACTTCCAGATGGATGATGGACTCTGTAAACACGGTGTTTGTTCCTTTCTGTAAGACTCTACATTCGTATGTTCCTGTATCATTAGTCATCAGATTCTTCAGAATCAGAGACACGTCTCCATCCTTCATCTGTCTGTCCTGAAGATCCACCCGGTTCTGGAAAGATGGATGCTGGTGGGAGAGATAAAAACGTCCATCTCTATACAAAAGAACATATTCTGGATCCAGATCAGGTCTGATCCAGTCCACAGATGTGATGTCTCCATCATGTCCAGCTCTACATGGCAGAGAGACGTCATGTCCAGGTTCAGCTGTGATGTTTGTCTGTCCTGCAGGAGAGGAAACAACACAGATCAGAGAGGAACTCTTCAACATGTCTGCTGTACAGGGACGTCCAATATGTCCTAAACAGAGACGTCTTCCCTCCATCTGGACATGAACTAACCTGCTGTAGGAGGAGGGGATTTTACAGGAGCTGCTGGAGGCCAGAACTGATACTAAAAATCACCAGATCATCTTCATCCATCACCTGTTTGACCAGTAAATAAGCAGCCATGCTCCCAGTTTACTGTTTCCTCGTGTAGATAAAGATCAGGTAAAATGCAGGTGAAGTTGCAGCTAAAAGCCCATAAATGGTCCTGAGTTAGAGACCGTGTACAAACCGACACAGAGGAGAAACATGAGGAAAAAGTACAAACAGAACAACAAACAGATGAATGAAAACACAAAATAATAATAAAGATGTGCAATGAAGCCTCATTTTTTTATTTTTAAAGTGTTTACTTCACCATAAATGGGAAATTACAAATAAAAGAGCGTATGAGGTGCCGAGTGTAAAACTTGAGTATAAAAGTTGTAGCTGACAAATTTTAAAATTATTTGTCTTACTTTTCTCACATTTAACACATTTTTCCTACATTTAACATAACTGTTAATAACATATACACGGGTCAAATAGAACATTAAAACTAAATATTTAATCTAAATGCTTTATGTTACAGTATATCCAAATGTTATATCTTATATTTACATCTTAATATATGTGAATGTTGAATTTTAAATCATAATCTATATTTTAAATCTAAATGTTTAAATCTAAGTCTAAATATTATGTTATATCTAAACGCTAATTCTTATATTTAAATATTAAATATTATATCTAAAACTTAAATCTAAATAAGCTAAATAAGATGTAAATCTAAATGTTTAACTTAAATGTTTTGAATATATGCTAACTGACCCCGCCCCTTTAAACCTCAACCAATAGACAGAAATTCATGGTACAGGTGTGTGTGTGTGTGTGTGTGTGTGTGTGTGTTAGGGTTGCACATCTCTCTGTGATAAACGATTCGATATGCATCTAGATACACAGGTTACGATTTGATTCAAAAACAATATCCATTTATTACAGACCGATTCGACACAAATCGATTTAATAGTGTAAGAACGATACGATTTGATTCTACAGTTAATATCTGTTGTAGATATTTTATAAAATAAATAAATTAATTCCATTAAATATGTAAAAGACTACAAATCCCCAAGCACTGTGGCTTTATGGCACTGGCAGAAAAATAAAAATAAAAAACAACAAAAAACAAAATCACATGTCAATGTCTTTATTTTTAGACATGGAACAAAAAAACACATTCTGGCTGAATTATTGGATGGGAACTCCAGAGGTAAAAGTAGCACAGAATAGTAACAACAACGTGCAACATTTCAGCCTGAGCATAGTGTTTTCAACGCTAGAGGTAGGTACCACAAAGGTGTAAACAAGTTACACACCTATAAACAAAACTGTGCAAACCTTATAACGAAGACTGGGGTTAATCTCAAAATTTGGCCTCAGGCCTGGAGAACCAAAGTGGAGACAAAGCAGAAACCACCTTCTTATTCTCAACAAAGTTTAACACACAGTCAGCTTTATGTAAAAGATTAAAGATAATAAAATAAATCAAACGGCTGCCTTTTGACCTGGGAAAGGTAATCTGATCCAAAGTGCTGCTCTACATTTATATTCTCACATGGCAGTTAAGTTTGACAAGTAAAAAAATCATTATTTCTTTTACATCACACACAGTAAAGTGGTTCACCTACAGTGTGCCTGTGCTTTTTCCCAGACTGCTTCTTATCCATCATCACTGTCCACTGTTCTTTTGGAGGGCAGATCTTTCTTAAGGAAAATCAACTGATCCACATGCTCATGTTTGAGTAGACTGCGCTTTGTGGAAACAATATCTCCGGCAGTACTGAAAACCCGCTCAGATGCCACACTGGTGGCCGGGATGTAGAGATATCTTTTAGCCAGAGATGACAGCAGTGGCAAGTCCTATGAATCAAATCCTGAAATCCTTCCCACTCAACTATATTGTAAGGACATAATCCCTTTGCGATAAAACGCGTTATCGACGCCGTGATTTCCTTAGCGCGTGCTGAATTGTGACCAAGTTGCTGGAAATAGTTAGGAAATAGTTAGTGTTGAAACCGGTGACGAATATTTACCCTATTGCCAGTTCTTTGACCGACCTTTCAGGCTGACGTCCTGTTGTTTCCTCTCTTGGATCTTTAACGACCGGTGAGACTCCAGTCGCGAAGTGATGGGCGAACCTTTCCACCTCCATTCTTTCGGTGCGAGAATAAGCAATTTTACCCCTTTAGAATTCCTGATTATTATCGTCCGCTCATGCGGAGATAGGCCTGAGGAGTTATTCAGGTAGCTAAGCCAGCCTTTGGGTCTAGGAGTATGAAGCTACCGTACTATCGTCCTAACAGGATAACTACCTGGTATCGAAATAATAACCTAGCGAATTCTTATGTCTCTTCGGGCATTGGGGAATCTGGGGCTCACCTGCTCGTTGTGTTGTCCTCTCCTCTCCTCAGTGGATGTGGACAAATATAAGAGAAATAAGTTTGGTTGGGAAGTTAACCAAAGTTAACTATAACCCTTTTATTCAAGTTTTCTTTTATTGGTAAAATACAGAAAAAATAAAATAAAAAGAAAGAAAAAAGAATAAAATTCCCTTTTGGGGCTTCCCTTTCAGTGAGGGCTAAAAGCTGAATATAAGAAATAAGTATAAAGTAAAAGTTTTCTCACAAGGAGTGCTTTCCGCTTTCGCGGTCTAAGTTTTCTTCAATAAAAAGTAAATCTCCCTTGGCAAACGGGCAAAATCTATCCCAGTAAGAGGGATGAAGTTCTATAAAAACTAAGAGAAAAAAGTTTTCTCTAAGTCTCCGTAGAAAATCTGTAGAAGTCTCTGCAAAATCTCCGCAGCAGCTCTTCAAAATCTCCGGACAATCCGACTCTCTTCACAAAATCACCAGTATATATACATAACTTAAAAACCCTCCCATCTGGTACCTTCCCACTAGCAGAAAAAACACTCAAAACCAACCCACTCAGTAATTTTCCATCGACAGAAAACAACTCAGAACCAACCCACTTAGTATTTTTCCATCAGCAGTAAAGCATACGTGAGCATCCTACAAGTTGGTCCCTCCTTCTGGGTTGCATCAGGGCTGAAGGAAAGAAGAAACTTTTCCCTGCCCCGTTATCTATCTATCCTCACAGTTTTTTACACAAAGGCTGCTTGTTAATATCTTCTGAGTTTGCTGGGAAATTCCGCTCTGCTTTGGAGCGAGCAGATAACAGGTTACTCCCTTCTCCCAGACCTCCTGGGCCTCTCTGCCACTTCTTCAGTAGTGTAAAAAACTCTGTCTCTTATTTGTACCTTATATGTGAATGCACTCTCTGTAAGCTACAGAATAATAACAACTAAGCTTTAACTCTTATTAATTAAAACCAAAACCTAATGAACATCACTAAATCTAAGGATAATAATGTAAATAAGCAAGCAAACAGGAATATATGAAATGTGAATAGGTAATACATAACACATAGAAAAACATAACTGAGTATTAATCAGGCAGTCCATAAACTCAGTTTTTTGATTAAAAACATCATCTCACATCATGTGTGCCATAACAGTCATGGATTCAAACTTTAATAAAACTTTTCTCCCTCCTTCACTCACTGAGAGCAGAAAAGCGGGGGTTTCCAGCAGGTGTTATCTGTCGAGATAAGGGCCTCTGCTCCCTGTCCGTTGCCTTAGCAACGGCTCTCTGGCCTGGAGCAGTGTTCACGCCACCACTGAAGAGCGCGGCCTTCACATTAGGAAATAGTTAGGAATTGTAGTTTCTGTTCTTGGCTGCACACTTCTGCTCGTTGAACTCACCACACTCTTGACAGTGTTTCCTACGTGCATGCTGGTCGAGATTTGTAGTGCTGCCAGTGTACGTCAACGATGCTCTACACAGTTTACAAATAGCGTGGCTTCTGTCCAGCTTCCCTTCCTTTTTATAAACTGTCCACACTTTGGAGTTTTGTTTCGCGGATGCATTGAAAATCATCCTCTCTATATTATCACCCCCATGGCTCAGGCTGACACTGTCGTTCTTCACCTTCTCCATTTTCCGTGTTGTCACTTGTGTATCACTCATGCTAATTTACCAGCTAGTTTCCCGGGCAGCTTCAGCTCTCGCGTTGTTTTAGAAATGCTGGTGCATGTGTGATACTACCAACCGATTAAAAGTCTCGCGATACCCGTTCCATGACTCTCCAACCGATTCATCTAGGAATTCATGGCTAATTCATATCAGTTCAGGAGGCTGCTGCCAATGCTGCCGTATCCCTTTCTTGTCGAACCAAATACCCAGTCGCATCGGTTTATCGTTTACAACCCTAGTGTGTGTGTGTGTGTGTGTGTGTGTGTGTGTGTGTGTGTGTGTGCAGCGCTCACCTGTAACAGAGGCACATCCGTAGATGCAGAGAATGATCCCTGCCAGATATCCTGCAGCCATCTAGTAAAACTCCTTCTGTACAGTCTGCACAGACAGAAGCAGAGTTTTATTGTTGGGGAGGAGTTTGTCTCTTCCATGTAGGTAGACTGGTTTCTGGCAGGCTGTTCTTCACCGGTTACACAGAAACTGCTCTGCTCTGATTCAAAGCTGGTTTGTCCTCGGAGGCCCAGGATCCACTGCAGCGTGGGGCTCCTAAAAATCCTGTAAAGGAAAGTTTTTATGCTCCATTTAAAAATGCCTGATTTATTAATGTGATAATTAAAGTCAGTTTACCTGAATGAAGGTGCAGAGGAAATTAACTTTACATTACAGTAATGATGGATGTTCTTTGAGGGCCCCTATAAAATAGTTCAGTCCACACCTGATCAGTCGAGTTACAAACAAACAATATCTTTACTTTCAGATTTACTGAAAAATAAAAATGAAAACAACAAACAAAAGTCAGGGTTGTGGGGGCGGAAG
This sequence comes from Melanotaenia boesemani, assembly GCF_017639745.1. Classification (NCBI taxonomy): domain Eukaryota; kingdom Metazoa; phylum Chordata; class Actinopteri; order Atheriniformes; family Melanotaeniidae; genus Melanotaenia; species Melanotaenia boesemani. Next base: position 2,425,677 of record NC_055686.1, on the reverse strand, counting down.
TCTGTCCCACGAAGGAGCAGGTGAGAGGCAGGTACACCTAGACAGACCGCCAGTCCATCTCAGGACCGTCGTCACATCATGATGTTTAACAAAGTTAAGATGCTCAGAAACACTAATACAGTTTGCAGTGAAGAGGTGAGTGTGTGTGTGTGTGTGTGTGTGTGTGTGTGTGTGTGTGTGTGTGTGTGTGTGTGTGTGTGTGTGTGTGTGTGTGTGTGTGTGTGTGTGGATCAGAGCTGAAGCAGCTTCCTGGTTGTTGATGTGAGAGTGAAACATCTCAAAGCTGGAAACTTTATTTAAACATGTTTACAGCAGATTCCAGCATAGAACAGATCTTCATGTTTATTTAGTTTATAGAAGCAGCTTTTCTCCTCTACATGGGAGGAGTTCGTTCATCAGCTCCTCAAACCAGCTCAAACCGGTCTGAACGTTAAACTGGTTACTGCAGATAAAATGGAGGACATGTCTGGACAGGGTTGTTGTTGAACTTTCTCTGAGAGACTCCGCCCCTCAGTCTGATGAGGGGCGGAGTCACACATCTGTTCATGTCAGAGTTTTTCCTGCAAACAGCATCATGTCATCTGCTGTAATGTGACCATATTCTAATAAAAACAAAGAAGATGAAGTTATAAAAATGTTCTCTTTCTTTTTTATTTATATCGAACATTAAAAAAACACAAGGCAAAAACAAGGTAAATATTTGTTACAAAAACAAAGAAAAAAACGAGCTTTTAAGCTTTGAAAAGTACTTTTGGAAGAAATTGAAAACTTATTTAGTCTAAAACCCTTTAGTCCATAAAAACTTAAATACTGACACTTTCACAGCTTCTCTGAATAATATTACACATTAAATGTTATAATGGTCTGTAAATAAATTTATTACTCATCAAGGAATTATTTAAGTGTGCTACTTATTTTCATTCATATTTTTACTCTGTTAATCATATTAAATATCTCTTAACCTGAAGCTCATATACTTACTAACAGTGTGTTTAAGCAACAATGAGACTCTTCATATGGGACGAGTGGGGAGAACATGAGGGGCTGATTAATTGTGTCTGCTGGTAAAACATGTGGAATGTTTCACTTACGGGAAATTTCTGGGTCAACCGGAGTTCAGGGTAAATTCCTTGTTTGTCTGTGTGTGGTTTCTTTGTCCCTGTTTTCCAGAACACAAGAAGCCACCAATGGATGCCACAAGGAGGGGAGTAGATATCTGCATGTGGTCGACTGTAGCATGAGTCAGCAAAACTGTGTATATTCAGACCTATATAAGGATTCCAGGATCATTTAGAGGGAGTTCTGACTGTAGCAGCAGCAGACTCCGTATTGTATTTGTCCAGAGGACAGACAATACGAATCCAGAATTCTGTATCTGCACATTTCTCATATCAAGTGTAATTAATAAATTAGTCAACTGAGAGAAGTAGTCTGTCATATTTTGATCCATCAAAGAACACGCAGGAGAAGACCCTAAAGAGAAAGGTATAAAGAAAATGTGTGGAACAGTACCTTATTAATTAGGAAAGTGGGAAATTAGTACCTGCCTGTTTTAATACTATGGGAAGAAGTACCTGTTCTTTATTACTTGTACATTTTAAAGTTTTCTCTAACAGGTCCTACTTACAATAAATCATAATGTACAATAAACACAGCTTTCAACAGATTTCATTATTAGCTTCATGTCCTGCAGTTATCTCATCTTTTATCTGTTAAATTTCCTCTTGATCGACATGTTTTATGTCCTCACTGCAGCTGCTCCAGAACTGAACTCTTGTAGAAATAACATGAAGTTCAGCGTTTGTTCTCACGGCTGCTTTATTCAACACGTATGTTCCTCTCAGGCTGAATTTACTCTCCTTACCTGGAAAACTTTCTGATGCTGGAAGGAAATGATCACGTTTAACTTTGTACATCATTTAAAGAATCTGAAATTTAACAGGTCTTTAAATTCTAATGTTTTAGTTTGATGAACAGAGAGTTCGTTGGTTGTGTAGAAGTGGAGTTAATTATTATTCGTAAGAAGAAAGACTGAATGTCATGTTGTCTTGTGTGTGTTCCCCCTGTTCTACACTAAAGGTCATGTTTGGTATGAAGGAGCAGAACAAGGTGATGATTTATTTAAAAATATTTAATTATATCATTAATTTCATTTAGTTTCTGTGTTCATTCATATTTAACTTAATATTTAAAAATATTTAACTTTATAAAGAACAGAAATTGTTTCATTATTTATTTATTCTTCATCATTACACCAAGAAATTTTATTTCGGACTCATTTTCGAGTCAATTTCATTTATTAAAGTTTCTTGTTAGTGTTGATTGGTATGACCAAATATTATATATTACGTTTTATTTAAATTTAATGATAACTTATTCACATCAAACCAACTCTTCAGTTTACTAAGTGAATTTCCAACAGGCTCAAAAAGTTCCTCCAAATCGTACACAAAACAAAACGAATTAAACAAATTAGATTTTTAACAAACTTCATATAAATTATTAATGAACAAAATAAATAATAATGTCCCATCGAACGTTGAGGAACTCCAAACTTAATTCTCATTGATTTTCATTTAACTTGATTAATTTAAACATGTTGTTTTGTGTTATTCAGATAAATAATAAGCTAGTTAAGGGTCGCTCCTCTAACCACATTTAATAGAAATTAAGTTTCTTTATCAGTAATTTCTGATCTACTGAATCAAACTGTTCATGTTCATTTTCTATCATTTTCTAATCAATGCTCTCATTAAAGTTAATATTCAATTACTAAAAGAAATCTCTCTTTTCTAGTTTAAAACACACACTAGATGATACAATCATCCTCTAATTTACTTTGCATCCATTATGATCCTAAAGTTAAAAAAATCCCTTCCTGTTTTATTTCTTTGTCCTGAATGAAAATCCAGAACCAGAACCCAGAAAAAGTCAAGCAGCTATAACTTCTAAAAGATAAAGTGGGTGTTGCTCTGCATGCTTTGTTTAACTGCAGCTCTCAAGCCATTTCATAGAAACACTGTTCAGGCTTCATGTAAATCACGTGGTCATGTCTCATGTTACGTCAGGTTTCGTTAAACAGACCACGTGTCTGGATGTGACTCATGAGAGTTTATTATAAACAGCATCCATGTTTTCCAGCAGGAGCTCATTATTTAATCTGACTGTCAGAAACCTGCATGAAGTCTTTCTCCGAGTCTCTGTAGAAACTCTGCTGTGGGGAAATCTCCCTCCTTTCAGTCTGAACCAGATCATTTAGTAGAATCTTGTTTCTGCTGTTAGAAGCAGTAAACTGGAGCTGCATCACATCTCAGTCTGAACCAGGAAGTCGTTCCTACACAGACCAGATCCTCCTGGACCTTTATTCTCTGAAGTCTTCTATTTATTTCTGCATGTAAAGAAACAATAAAACCAGAATAAATGAGTCAAACTGATCATGAAACATGTCCTGACACAATCTGACTGTTTCATCTTTAATCTCTGACACATGGAAAGTCCAGACTAAACTCTCCTCCAGTTTTTCTACAACACGTCCCTCCAACGTCTCTGATGGTTTATAGTAGAAGAACTTTAACTGGATCTTTTCTCTCTGAGCTTTAGTGAAGTTTCCACCTTCATGGAGCTCCTACAGAAATCTGTTCAGCTCTGAACCAGACTGGACTGGTTGCTATAGAGACGGGAGGCGGTGCTCTGCATTTCATGTAAACACGATTCTGTTCAGGCTGCTTCTTTTAAATCTCATGGTCACATCTCATTGACAGCAGCTTTTTTTTAATCGCTTCTCTGTGACACTACAAAGCTGACAGGAAAATGTCTGAACTCAGACTTTTCCTGTTTTATTTCATTCATTAATTTATTAGTTATAGAAGACTAATTGTTAACATCATTACTAAATCTAGAATATAGTGCTTTTCTTTTATTCTACACTCATTTAGCAGACGCTTTTATCCAAAGCGACTTACATTTTAGAGTAAGAACAACACAAGCAAGAATTCAAACAAGAGGGGTCATCATTAAGTGTTAGTCAGACTGTTTTGAGTCCAGACGCACCAAAGTGCTGTCATGTAGTGCTAGAGGCAGTGCTGTTTTTTATTGTTTTAGTCCTTTTTTTTAAATACAACATCACAATTTCATCACCCATCATAATCTTGGGCGTAAGTGTACACAGCTTCTTCAGTACCTGGTTGAGCCAAAGAGCTGGACAAATCTTTCTAACTCATTCTGAGAAGAAGAGTTAGAAAGATTTGTGGAAATGCTCCTTAAAGGCCAAATAAGTAGCATTGGCACCTAGTGTTTCAAATCAGAACTGCAGTCGAAAGAGAAAAACACAGAGAGCGGTTAAATAAATAGATATTGTTCTATTGTTCCAGATTAATCAGTTACATTATAGGACCATTACAAAAAAGGAGAGAAATCCAGTTCCCCATTGTAGTGACACTACAACACATTGAGGAAAACACAAAGTCATGCTGTATGTGAGGGATGAAGGAAGTCTCTCGGGGTGAAGGAAATCTCTCAGCTCTAGCATGTCCTCTGTTTTATCTGCCCTAACCAGGTCCAGACCAGTTTGAGCTGGTCTGAGGAGCAGATGAACAATCTCCCTCCATGTAGAAAAACTTCTTCTATGAACTAAATAAACAGAAAGAGCTCTGTCCTGTTTCCTTCGTGTTGGTTTAATTGGGCTGTATAAATAAACTATTACAATAAAATTAAATGTAGAAATAAATAAATCAGTGTTTAAATGTGAGTGAGAAGCCTTCTTCATTTAAAATGTTTAATTAGATCCTGAACCTTCACATTTCTTTTTTTTCTAGAACATTCCCACGAAGCTCATGATGAGTCAGAGCAGGAGGAGGAGTCTTTTATAAAACTAGACACCAAAAACCATCACAAGGATTCCAGTAAATTATGAGAAATTATGAGAAAACCTGTGAGTTTTTTTTTCTGATAGGGAACTAAGTATTAATTTTTCTGTAAATGTCTTTTTCATAAGATAGCCTCTAAAAAAGTAAAGGTAAAGGTACTAAATAAAAATTCCTGTATGCTTCATGTGACAGAATGAGACACAGAAAGAGCAGCAATCATTAAGCTGCACCTTCTCCGGCTTGTTTCTAAACTTCTCACAGCGACTTATTGAACCTTGTCTCTTTCAGCATCTTTTTAATGATCAGACACAGCGACATGATAATAATGTTAAGTGATTGTAAAAACTGTGGTTTAGGAGGGAAATAATTGGGGTTTTACTGTTCAGTGGCTCTGAACCACTAGAAGTTAACACAGTAAGAGCGACTTATGATCAACCTACCTCCTTTGGTGGAGTCAAAGAAAAATTCAAACAAAACATAAAGTGCTGATGTGAGCATGATGACAGCAGAATGTCTGGATGGACACCATTTAGACTAAAAACCATTTAGATTAAAACCATTTAGACTAAAAACCATTTAGATTAAAACCATTTAGACTAAAAACCATTTAGACTAAAAACCATTTAGATTAAAACCATTTAGACTAAAAACCATTTAGAGTAAAACCATTTAGACTAAAAACCATTTAGATTAAAACCATTTAGACTAAAAACCATTTAGACTAAAAACCATTTAGATTAAAACCATTTAGACTAAAAACCATTTAGAGACTGAAAATGAAGTTTTCTCCAGCTGAATGACAGAAAGTGACTGTAAACCAGGGCTGGACCCACTGATATTAGCAATCCCAACACACACACACACACACACACACTGTGTAGAAACTTTCTGAAAGACATGGAGAGTCTTCAGAGAGACGTAATCTCTTAAAAAACAAACAAAAAAAAAAACGTGAGACTGAGACCACGTGATTTACAAGAAGCAACCTGTTTCTATGAACTGGATCTGGGGTGCAGCTAAACAGAGCATGTCTTCACAGAGCTGCAGAGCAACACCCTCCCGTCTCCATAGCAACCTGTTCCTGTGGGACAGCTTCACCTGGTTGAAGTAATAAACCATCCTGACTAAACTCTGAGCCATCTCTACCAGTTTTATTATGGAAAAAAAAATTAGAAAGCTCCTTCAGAGCATTGATTCATGTTGCTTTCTCATCATACAAGAATGTGGTTCACCCATCTCATGAGGCCAGGATGGAGGCCTGCTGCCATGGTTACGGCCCACAGCAGTCTCCTCCCTCTGGTCATGAACCATCAACAACACTGGTACAGGCTGGTTATGATGAAACACCGCCAGCAGGTTTCAGTCAGGCCGCTCTGAGACGGGATCTTTCTCTGGACCCAGGAAACTCCTGCTTCCTGCAGCACAAACAGCTTATTTACAGGAAGTGTACTTCACAGATGGAATATTCTACATCATGAGAATATAAAAGGTTTAAAATGGCATGTTTGATTTCTGAGGGTTTTCATGGACCTTCTCCATCCTTTCACGTACCTGTTGAGCTGAAATCCAGTATAAGTAGTAAAGCAAGCAGAGCCTCTGTTAGAGGCGACTGTAGAACCTTTTAGATGCGCAGCGTTCCATCTACACCTGCTACCAGCTAGAGAAACGGGAACGTGGAGCATCCCAGCTGATATTAGAGACCATGTCACATTCACTAAACTAGACTGGAGGAGGAGAGACGCTGTGGACGTGTCCTGTCCATCAGGATGACGAAGGAAAACACCTTCAGTCAGTTTATACTGAAATAAACAGGAGACATAAAAGAGAAAACACACCTGATCCTAACCTCTCTAACACACACACACACGCACACACACACACACACACACACACACACACACACACACACACACACACACACACACACATATACATGGTGTGATTTAACTAACTCACCGACCAGTTTCTTGTCAGTTGTGTATCTGAGCCTGTTGGGTTCACAAAATCTTACAAATCTCCACAATTAAAACAACCATGACGCTTCCAACACGTCTGGATTTATGGCTGTTTGAAGGAGACGTTGCTTTAAAAAGAGCCGTTCAAAGGACTCCTTATTCTATTCTATTTTATTTAATTTTATTCTATTTTATTCGATTTATTTAGAATTCAATCAGGAGTAACTCTTTTTTTTATCAAGGATATAAATATAAAGAAATATAAGATTATGATGAGAATAATTCCACCAATGCTCTGGTGGTGGGAATTATTCTGAATTATTGATTGTAATTTCATTTGGCTTGTGTTTCCATAGCAACCGTTCCATGAGGCGGCTCCATATCTCCATGCTCTGACAGAGAAGTCACTACTTAGGGTTCAGGAGCAGTTTAATCTGATCAGGTGTGCTGAAGGTGGAAAAAACTAAAACATGCAGGACCAGGTCCCCGAGGACCAGGAGCACTGGTCTAACGGGAAGATCAGTCTTTCTGTGTGGAGTCTGCGTGTTCTCCCCGTGTATGCGTGGCTTCTCTCCGGGTTCTCCTGCTTCCTCCCACCATCCAAAGACATGATGTTAGGTTAACTAGTCACTCTAAATCCTCTCTAGCAGTGAGTATGTGTGAATGGTCTCTGTCTGTCTCTGTCTGTGTTGGTCCTGCGATGGACTGGTGACGTGTCCAGGTGTACCTGTCCAGGTGTCCCTGTCCAGGTGTCCCTGTCCAGGTGTACCTGCCTCTTACTTGTTAAATGCTGGTTTAGGCTCCAGCTTCCAGCGACCCGTAATGGACAAAGCGGTGCAGATAATGAATGTTTTACATCATTTTGATCCAGACTTCATTTTAACCTTTATTCATAAAGTTCTCAATAAATAAATATGATCTTCATTAATCTGGAAGAACTAACATCACAGCTTCCAGAGCCTGAAGTTCATCCACCTCCACAAGGAGGGTCACATGACTGATCTGACAGACTCTCAGATCGGTGAAGACCAAAATTTACTGCATCTGCAGTTCACACAGAGTTTGAACACAAAGGTCGACAGACGATGCTGAACTGGCTTCCAGTTCAGGACACGTTCTTCATACCCCGTCACCACCTGGGAGCTGTTAGCTTAGTCAGGTTTCACGTTGACCGACCACAGCAGGAGGGTAAAAAGGTCCTTTGATGTGATAACTGAACTCAGTCCCAGAGGGACACTTTCAGTAACAGTGTCCTTCTAAACAGTAAACAACAGCTGTGTCCCTCACAGAGTCTTCAATAGAAGATGTTGGTGAGGCTCGATGTTCAGTTTGTTTCTGGAACATTTCCATGAAGTTCAGCCAGAGATGAAACATGTTGATGCTGCTGATGTTTCATCGTCTCCATGACAGAGAACCATGCTGCAGACCTGATGATGATGATGATGATGATGATGATGAGACACAATCATTATTCACTGCTTCAAGTCAGAGCAGGTCAGGAGGAGGAGCCGAGTTCTTCTTCTCATGTCGTTTATATATCAGGACACCAACAACCATCCCAATGATCCCAACGATCCCAGCAGCTGACAGACCCACAGTCAGTCCAAGATGTCCTTTATTCTGGTTCCTTCCATCCTGTGTTGTACCTGCAGGTGAGAAGCAGGTGTGAGTATCAGTATCAGGGAGGTGATGAATCATTTCCTCTTCAAACTGCTGTCACACATCATCTCCTGCACTCTGATCACTGCACTCAGACCAGCTGCTTTCTACAGAGTCTCATCAACAACATCTTTAGAAAACACAAACATCTGATCTGAGATGTTTCACTCTCACATCAACAACCAGGAAGCTGCTTCACCTCTGATCCACACACACAGAGACACACTCACCTGGAGGAGAAACTTCCAGATAGATGATGGAGATGGACATGTAGTCTTGGCCCCTGCCTGTTCTTCTCTGGAAGACTCTACATTCATATGTTCCTGTATCATCAGTCGTCACCTTCTTCAGAATCAGAGACACGTCTCCATCCTTCATCTGTCTGTCCTGAAGATCCACCCGGTTCTGGAAAGATGGATGCTGGTGGGAGTGACCAAAATGTAAAAAATCTCTGTAGAAAAGAACATCTTCTGGCTCCAGGTCAGGTCTGGTCCACTCCACAGCATCAATGTCTCCATCATGTCCAGCTCTACATGGCAGAGAGACGTTATGTCCAGGTTCAGCTGCGATGTTTGTCTGTCCTGCAGGAGAGGAAACAACACAGATCAGAGAGGTTAAAGAGATCAGAGAGGACCTCTTCAACATGTCTGCTGTACAGGGACGTCCAATATGTCCTAAACAGAGACGTCTTCCCTCCATCTGGACATGAACTAACCTGCTGTAGGAGGAGGGGATTTTACAGGAGCTGCTGGAGGCCAGAACTGAGACTAAAAACCAGCAGATCATCTTCATCCAGTACGTAAATAAGCAGCCATGCTCCCAGTTTACTGTTTCCTCGTGTAGATAAAGATCAGGTAAAATGCAGGTGAAGTTGCAGCTAAAAGCCCATAAATGGTCCTGAGTTAGAGACCGTGTACAAACCGACACAGAGGAGAAACATGAGGAAAAAGTACAAACAGAACAACAAACAGATGAATGAAAACACAAAATAATAATAAAGATGTGCAATGAAGCCTCATTTTTTATTTTTAAAGTGTTTACTTCACCATAAATGGGAAATTACAAATAAAAGAGCGTATGAGGTGCCGAGTGTAAAACTTGAGTATAAAAGTTGTAGCTGACAAATTTTAAAATTATTTGACTTACTTTTCTCACATTTAACACATTTTTCCTACATTTAACATAACTGTTAATAACATATACACGGGTCAAATAGAACATTAAAACTAAATATTTAATCTAAATGCTTTATGTTACAGTATATCCAAATGTTATATCTTATATTTACATCTTAATATATGTGAATGTTGAATTTTAAATCATAATCTATATTTTAAATCTAAATGTTTAAATCTAAGTCTAAATATTATGTTATATCTAAACGCTAATTCTTATATTTAAATATTAAATATTATATCTAAAACTTAAATCTAAATAAGCTAAATAAGATGTAAATCTAAATGTTTAACTTAAATGTTTTGAATATATGCTAACTGACCCCGCCCCTTTAAACCTCAACCAATAGACAGAAATTCATGGTACAGGTGTGTGTGTGTGTGTGTGTGTGTGTGTGTGTTAGGGTTGCACATCTCTCTGTGATAAACGATTCGATATGCATCTAGATACACAGGTTACGATTTGATTCAAAAACAATATCCATTTATTACAGACCGATTCGACACAAATCGATTTAATAGTGTAAGAACGATACGATTTGATTCTACAGTTAATATCTGTTGTAGATATTTTATAAAATAAATAAATTAATTCCATTAAATATGTAAAAGACTACAAATCCCCAAGCACTGTGGCTTTATGGCACTGGCAGAAAAATAAAAATAAAAAACAACAAAAAACAAAATCACATGTCAATGTCTTTATTTTTAGACATGGAACAACAGAATAACAAACAGATAAATGAAAACACAAAATAATAAAGATGTGCAATGAAGCCTCATAGATTTTATTAATCCCAAGCTGGGAAATTACAAATAAAAGAGCGTATGAGGTGCTGAGTGTAAAAATTCAGTATTAAAGTTGTAGCTGACAAATTTTCATTATTTGTCTCACTTTTCTCACATTTTTCCTACATTTAACATAACTGTTAATAACCTATGCAAGGGTCTAATAGAACATTAAAACTAAATATTTAATCTAAATGCTTTATGTTACAGTATATCCAAATGTTATATCTCATCTAATCTACAAGCTAAATAAGATGTAAATCTAAATGTTTAACTTAAAAGTTTTGAATATATGCTAATTGACCCGCCCTTCTAAAGCTCAACCAATTCATGGTACAGGTGTGTGTGTGTGTGTGTGTGTGTGTGTGTGTGTGTGTGTGTGTGTGTGTGTGTGTGTGTGTGTGTGTGTGTGTGTGTGTGTGGATCAGAGCTGAAGCAGCTTCCTGGTTGTTGATGTGAGAGTGAAACATCTCAAAGCTGGAAACTTTATTTAAACATGTTTACAGCAGATTCCAGCATAGAACAGAGCTTCATGTTTATTTAGTTTATAGAAGCAGCTTTTCTCCTCTACATGGGAGGAGTTCGTTCATCAGCTCCTCAAACCAGCTCAAACTGGTCTGAACGTTAAACTGGTTACTGCAGATAAAATGGAGGACATGTCAGGTTGTTGTTGAACTTTCTCTGAGAGACTCCGCCCCTCAGTCTGATGAGGATGTGGTTTTTAGGACAGATCTTCATCTAAACACACACATCTGTTCATGTCAGTGTTTTTCCTGCAAACAGCATCATGTCATCTGCTGTAATGTGATCATATTCTCATAAAAACAAAGAAGATGAAGTTATAAAAATGTTCTCCATCTTTCTTTGTCTTTATTTGGAACATAAAACAAAAACAAGCTTTTAAGATTTGAAAAGTATTTTGACAACAATGATTGTTATCGACACAATTCAGAGAAATGAAACGTAAACCACGTGTTTAATAACAGATGAAGAATGATGGAAATATTAAACTGGACTGTGTGATGTAACAACCATCTTTAACCAGAGAAAAGCCAGAAAACATCTAAAGATGAAAATCCTACAACTCCCAGAATGCTTTGTGTCCTGTTACTTCCTGTTCTCCTCCCTGCTGCTGCCAGACCGAAGCTGTGCTCCAGTTCAGGGTCTCTTGGTATAACCCAACCCAGCAATCTGTAGGAAGCTTTATGTTTTATTATGTTTTATACATGCAGGTGTTTTTCTTTAATGAAATAAAAACAGGGACTTGCTACCTCACAGTAAAAGTACTCATTTAAAACCTAAATGAACCTTTACAAACGTCCTGTAAGCCAAGTATAAAACCCAGTATGTTCTGCTTTTCTGGTTCTATAGAATTAACCTTCGGTAAGTTAGCGAGCACATGGAGCTGATCATCATTCCTATAGGTTAGTTAAACATGTACATCACAGTTTAGGACTCATAGTGTGGAGTAACTGAGATGCTTCACCATGATGTCAGCCTGGTTACACTTTACCAACTAAATAAAACATTTTAATTATTCTTTCTTTCTCACAAACATCCAACATGAAACTAAGCAGTATTTCCAGAGTTTCCACCCATTCCTGCTCCAGGATCTGCTTCCACGTCACATCTTGGACAGCTTGTTAAACATAATCAGATACATAGTGATCCATCCTGATGGAGATCTTTATTATCTCCACTTTATGTGCTCTCATGACGTCATCCTAGCTGAGGCAGCAGCTGATCACACGGATTTACCAGAGATCCCATGACTTAGAATATTACTGACTGACCAGGTTCTGCTGGTAAAAGTAAAGATGAAAAGCAGAAAATGATTATAATGAGAAAACTGTGGTGGCAGTTAGAGCTGCAGGATGGTGTGGTGGTTAGCACCACCACCTGGGCTGGGGGGGTTTGAACAGTGGTCTTTCTGTGTGGAGGTTCTATGTTCTCCCCGTGTACGGGGAGTCTACCATGATGATGATGTTCCACTTATAGAGACCTTCATCATGTGTTGATGTGGATCCAGTGTAGCAGCTGTTCTGTCCAGGTGTGTAAAAGAAGCAGAGCAGACAGGCCACGCCCCCTTCACTGCTTTATTTCCAGGATAAACAGACAGATGTGACGTCTCTGTTCACAGATGTTGACCTCAGTTCTAGAAAGTTCTCATGTGAAAGAAGAATATCAGGAGAAGAGAGAGATGAGATGTTCAGCTCAGTTTAGATGATGCTCTGTGGTGACATCATCATAGTCATCAGCCAATCCCTGATCAGCCTGGGTGGATGGAGTCATCACCATGGAGACGGCCAGGTCACTTCCTGCAGACAGAGCAGGTTAGAGAGAAAATCATGATTGATTGATTGATTGATTGATTGATTGATTGACACGTCAGTGAATGGTTCAGTGTTACCTGTGTCTCTGTGTGGATATAAAGACACCATGAGGAGGGTGGAGATGAAGTACGGACAGAACACCAGCAGGTGGAGGAGCAGCATGAAACCAAGATAGAAGGAGCACGAAGCAGAGGGTGGGGCTACATTAGCGGGCGGAGTTGTTGATATGGGCGGAGTTGTTGATATGGGCGGAGATGTGGTTGTAGGTTTACCTGCAGAGAGAATCCCACCTGGTCAGGTGACTGTGGATGAAATAAGAGCTGAAATGAGAGTGAAGCTCCTCACCTGTGACAGAGATCCAGCTGGGTGGAGACTCTCCATGACTGCTGATGTTACACCTGTAGAGACCTTCATCAGACCTGGTAACATGGTGGAGGGTCATGTGACCTGTAGACTCAGTCCTGATGAGGGAGCCATCTTTATAGAAAGCAGCTGGGAGGTTGGAGGGAGGCTTTGATTGACAGCTCAGAGTGAGGTCATCTCCCTCCATCACAGGGAGGACAGGACTCTGCAGGATCACTGATCCACCTCAACACAGAGACAAACTACAGCATTTCATCCATTTCCACACAGCTTCATCACCACTAACTCCACAGTCTGATCTTACCAGTGACAGTGAGGGTGATGCTGTTACTGGTTGCTCCCTCTCTGGACTCACACCAGTAAACTCCAGAGTCCTGTGGGAGAATGTAGTCATTCCTACAAGAAGAACCAGCAGGTTTTCCCCACCCAGATCCACACTGAGTCCTGGTCTTCTTGGTTGTGTTTCTCCTCACCGTCCATCCAGCAGAGCTGTCGTCCTCACAGATCAGAGACACAAAGTCTCTTTTAAAAAGCTGAGATCTGCTGGGACTGATGGTCAGACGAGCTGTGAGGGATGAAAGGAAACAGAATAAAACTACTGATGTTTCATTGTTTTCTAAACTAAAAGTACAGGTGCTGTAACATCCTACAAGAGAAAAGATCATCCTAAACAGCTTCTGTGGAGGAAATTCTGACAGTTCAACAAGTGGACCAACGTTAAAATAAATCTCACACTTCTCCTGTTAAAGTGTCTCAAGGACGTCAGACACTGTCCTCAGTCTGTTTGTCCTGAGTCTGGATAAAAGAATGTGGATGGAAATGTGGAACAGCTGTGTAATTTAATGCTGTAAAGATGGATGTGTGGGTGAGACAGATGGAACATTTAGAGGTAAAACATGGTGATGCTTTCCTGTACAACATCCATCTTTCATTATGAAATCTTTCTCAGTCCTGCATTGACCTACACTGCTGATATTTCTCAGTATTAATAACCTTTTCATGCTCAACACATCTGCACGTCAACACCTGTTCACAGTCAGGACGCCATCTGCTGGCTATGTGCTGTCAGCAGGAAGCTGAAGCATCACTGTGTTTATGGAGGAAGCTACGTGCACATCATTTCTTACGCTCCTGCACGAGCCCGGCTGCTGGTGTGAGCGAGGATGCAGGTGCGACTGCAGGGTGGCCAATGGAGGCCCCGATAGCTACAAAGATGAAGCTCCACCAAGGTGCAAGAGCCTTCACTCTGCTGCAGCTTTCTTTTTATTTCTTTTTATCCAGGTTCCCTATAAAGAGTCTGTTATAAGTAATAATCATCTGCTTTTTATCAGACTGGGAAGGTTTACTGACCTTGACTTTTTCTGCAGCACAGCAGGGAGCTCAGAACTAAATACAAAGAACATTCATGTCAATTTAACACACAAGTCCAGTAGAAATACACACATACTCTGCATATATGTTGACTGGTTTTCAGGCCAAACTGGGATTTCTGGAAAAATGGGATTTAAAATCAGATTAAATGAAAACCTTGAGAAACGTGCAGAAATAAATCCTCCAGAAAAAGCAATGACAACAACACACCAGCAGGTAGAATATGTGGAGATCTCTTCCTGATATTTCTGACCTGAATTCAGTCTTTTTATTTCCATTTCTTCCTCTTCATCATCAGTAATGAACAGAGAGAAAAGTCTACTTACAGAGCAGAAACAGTAGAGATGTTTCCTTCATGGTTCCTCTCAGTGATGTGAGCTGCTTCCTCGTCTTGTTGGCTTTACATCAAGTAAAACCCGCCTTCTTCCTCTGTGTATGTGCTCTACTTCTTTCTTTCTTCTTCTTCTCTTGTATTTAAACGTTCATTCAGTGTTGAGCTCAGTTCAGCATCGTTTACATTAAGGATACAACTGGAGGTAGAAACTTAATACTCAGCCAGAAATTCATTAGTTAGTTGCTCTGCACTGCTCTCACTTCACAAAGTCACACAGTCACAAAACACAAAGTAAAAGTTTGGTTGGAATGAGGAGGATCTTGTAAGTAGAAGAATGCTTTACTAATAAATAAATAAAAACAAATAAATAAATAAATACATAAATAAATAAATACATAAATAAATAAATAAATAAATAATTAAATAGACTTGCTATAAACATAAAACAGAATCTTCTTCCAGAAAAGGTCTTAAATCCTTAAAATGAAGCTATAGAAGGTAAACGGATCTTTATTTGTATTATAATAATACTTCTATGGATTAACGGGGTTCAGGTGACGCCATGAAAGCCGTCTCACTTCACCGAGTCCACCACCTGGGAGAGAGGAGACCCGACCGATGCAGACCCCGACCCATTGGGTGGAAGTTCCAGCAGTTTTGATCATGTGTGTGGTGTGCACCGTTATTGTAATTACAGAACAACACACACATGAAGATGCTGTCCCACAACTCATCTACAATCTGGTCCTCCAAGCCGGACAAACGTCGAAATGTAGAAGAAGAACCATAGCAACAGCCAGCAAAAAACCATAGACAACATAGACATACATGTATGTAATTACACGCCGGAGCGTGATGCAGCGTCACTGCCATATTGGATGGGTGTTTGCATTCCAGGCTTATTCAGAAATAACAGAGTCAGGACAGTTCCAGCAACTATGCCTCTATTTTGTGCAGCCTACGGTTGTAATAACCAGCTCAATATTAAAAGCAAATCATGTGGCGTTACCTTTCACACGTAGGCTAAGATTTTTATTTATTTAATTTTTTTACCGTCAGTTCTTTCTGCATGTCTAGGAATTACTGATTTATTGTGTATTACATTTAATATAATATAATATAATATAATATAATATAAGTTTCCTTACTTACCCTCAAAAGATATAGATAAACAGCTCTCTAAGGGGCTGAGTTATGACGAGGGCAAAACTGCTGCGCTATTTAACATTTGCTGCGCAGTTTTGCTCTGGTTATGTTTCTACGATTAGCGCCTGATCTATTAAGACTGCTCCTGTTATCATTTGCGGAGCAAACAGCAGTATTTAAATGAGGATTTAGCGGCGCTGTTTGCTCTGTCATGTAAGGTTCTGGAGAGCAAGGAAACCGCAAACGCAGAATTAACTTTTATCCGATAGAAGTTGAGACAAATAAAGGAGACAAATAAAAATATTGCGGAAGTCGAGGAAAAAAATCTAAATGTCACCAGAAATGCTGCAATATAGTTTCATATTCAAGTTCAATTTATTTATAAGGCACACTAACAACAACCTTTAGGAACCAAGGTATATATAAAAACATGCAAGGAACAAATAAGAAATAATAAAGGTTTAAAAGCTATAAAGAAATAATAATAATAATAATAATAATAATAATAATAATAATAATAATAATAAAAGACAGGCATGATAAAGTCTTATCCAGCAATTCTAATATTGCAACGCTGGATCGTCTCCACAATCCTCTTCTCTGGCATTCTAAATATATTAATATAATAGAAAAAAATGCATTATCTTAGTCGCCTTTCATGGTGTCTGTGCCTCCTCCTTAAATTTATTACTGCAGCCATTGCGCGTATACTGTTGTGCCAATTAGCACCTGCTTTTCAGAAACGCTATTTTTAGAGCAAACATAAACACCGCAAACTATTTGCGGGCTACATGAATCCCACTGCTGCGCAAACCAGATTTATTTGCATAGTCTCCTCCCACTAATGTGCACTTTCTGGCCGGAACGCCCATAATGCATATGCAGTAGCTTCAGAAACGCAAAGTGGAGAGCGGCGCAGTTTTGCCAGGATAACTGACGCAGTTCCATGTTTGCGGCTTTGATAGATAAGCTTGGGCCGATTTTAGCGGAGCAAAGCCGTCTGCACCTGTTTTAGTACACGCAAAGCGTTAATAGATCAGGGCCTAAGTGTGTTAATGTTTATTTATTTATTTTATTTTTTTATTTAATTATTTAGGAGGCTGGAATAACAATCCCACTGCAGGCCAGTTCCAGGACATTTTTTGTCGTCTGCTGGTCCGTTGTAGTGACACAACAAGTAGGTCAGGTAATGTGGCAACACAAGACGACACAGTGTCCTGATCAGCTGAGGACATTCAGTCTACTTTAATGGCAGAGGACGAGCTCCATCCCCATTAGAAAGCATTTCTGCCGTCATATGTAACCACAGTTACCTGCCCGTCCACTTTGGTGGTCTTGTGGACAACGCCCTGGTCTATATTTCAGGGTTTGTTGTCAAAAATGTACTAAAATAAATTTCTGTCCTGTGAGGTGTGTCGTGCCTCATCACAGCTGCTGCACCCTCATCCCTTGACCAGAGCTACCACCTGCTCCAGCTGAAAACAATGGTGGTCTGATGGTCCCACGTTACTGAAACCCGGCTCAGATTTGAGAAGCACCATTTCATGTTTTTGTCCTTCGTTGTCTCTGTATTTCTCAAAGTAAGGCTGCACAACATTGAAAATGAACTAACCTGAAGTTACAGAGTGCCAATACACACAAGAAGCTGCAGAAAACAGTTCTTTTTTAAGGGTTTTAAATAAGTGTGTGTGTGCATGTAACAAAGATAATTTAAATGATCAAAATTGTTTATTAAAGTGTCAGTTCATGTATAAACAATCAGAAAACACAACACACAGCATGGAAGAGGATATTTAGGACGAGGGAATGATGGTGGTCTTGGGACTTTTGCTAACAGACAAATACAGAAATGAAAAAAATAACAGACTGGAGACGACGTGAACACGGACTTTATTTCCCTCCTGGTTCCCCAGCCAGCTCGCTGTCTGATTGGCTACATACTGTACCACGTCACCATCCACACAGTCATAACGCACGTCGTCGGTGTTCCTCAGAAATCAGCTCTGAAATATTGAACATGTTCAAATATCCCCGACCCGTTTCAGAGCGGATTATTGGGACAAATCGGCTCGTAACACCACAGACCAGATGATAATTAGACAGGGAAATCTCACGATGATCCGGTGTTTGCAGTCTGAGGTTGGGAAGAGGCAAAATGGGACAAAAACAGCCCAAACATGGTTGTGTGTGCCAGGCTTAAGAAGAACAGAGATGAGTCCTGACCTGTGCAGAGTGCAGAACCCTGGAACCACCAGCAGGGGGCAACATATCACCTGAAACACATGAAACCATCAGGTCAGTGAGGGTTAGTTAGTTAGTTAGTTAGTTAGTTAGTCAGTTAGTTAGTTAGTTAGTTAGTTAGTTAGTTAGTTAGTTAGTTAGTTAGTTAGTTAGTTAGTTAGTTAGCTTTTTCTTTAAGATCAGTGATTATAAGAATCATTAAACATCAACCACAGAATACTATGACAATAGAAAAGGTAAATCCCATGTATGTAAACTACATGTCAGCTTGTAATTCAACCTGGAATCCATTTCAGTTCAACACTTTATTTATCTCGAGGGGCAATTTAAAAGGCATGAGGAGCAGCATCATTAAACAGACAGAACAGCAGACAACATACAGAAAGTGTTAAACTAAGAATACAACCGTTCCTGCAGCTCTCAATGTCAAAGTGCTCTGAGCTTAAAATAAAGTGCTATGTGCATTCAGGGGCAGGGGTGGGATATTTTAACATTGTGGGGTCTGTGTTGAAGAGCTGGACTGCAGTGGGGACAAAGGTGGACCTTCTCCTCAGTAAATGGTGGTGGTAGCAGCCTCTGCCTGTTGTCTCTGCTGGTCTGAGAACGTCACCTCTTTAGTCTTAGTTAAAGTTAACTGACATCCTCACACCAGCTGACAAAGTCCTGAAGGGTGGAGCTGTGGTGTAGGATGGGATCAGAGAGTCAGACTGTGTGGACCTGCAGTCATTAGTGTAGAGGAAGTAAAGCAGAGGAGGCAGGACACAGCCCTGCAGGGAGCCAGTGGAGGTGTGGAGTGGAGCCAGCTATTTTCCAGGCGTGGACCATGGATCCTCTGCAGCTGTGAAGCTGCTGTGGGAAAATCTCCGTCCTCTCAGTCTGAACCAGATCATTTAGTAGAATCTTGTTTCTGCTGTTAGAAGCAGTAAACCTTTATTGGACCTTTATTCTCTGAAGTCTTCTTATTTATTTCTGCATGTAAAGAAACAATAAAACCAGAATAAATGAGTCAGACTGATCAAACAGAAGAAGAGAAACTGTTTAAAGTTGTTATACAGATAAAATGTTTAAGCTCTTTTCTGTAAATATGATATAAATATAATATTCAGGCGTGACATGAAGATTTCATGTCGTTCTTACTGTAATTCAGCCCTGAGATAAAGAACAGGAAGCAGAAACTTCTAATATCTGGTTTTAAACTCAGAGCAGATGTGATATAATGAACAGAGTCAGGGCTGCAGGGTGAAGATGGTCTGATAAAAGATGAAGGTTTAACCTGCAAGAGGTGATGTGCTGCCACCTGCTGGTGGACCTGTGGTTCTGCACTCTGCACAGGTCAGGACTTTTTCTCTTGGTAGATCTTATTTACATGGAATGAAAACAAAGACGTTTCACTTCAGAGAACAGCTGCAGGGGCGAGTCTACAGGACTGGTTCCCAACCTGGGGTCCGGACCCAAAGTACGGACCCTCAGGGGGTCCCGGAGGCTTTGAACATTACAACCTTTGTGATTAATGTGTTTAAGAAAGAAAGTCAGGCTACATGTTCTTAATTTAACTTTGGCTTTATTGAAGGACAGAACTCACCCAGAACACATTGTTTATAGTGAGAATTTCTCTTTAAAAATCATAAAACCAAACATAGTTTAATTAATGAGTAATTTAATTTTAAAGAAAGATCTATATTTGATCAACTAATCAAAGTTTATTTAAGCTAAAGTGGTCTGTTCATGTAAAAAAAAGTGTTTATAAAGGTAACATTAAATAATGTTATTTGTTCAATGATAGTTTAAAGGTCTTATATTCTCAGGTATCAGAGCTCCAACAACATTGTTTTCTTAGTGTTTTACCCCAAATTCAGCCTTGGTTCTTAATTCCAGCCGTTCCAAAAGTAGCTCTAATGATCTCTAATGACAACGGGCCGTTTCTGTGTCTGAACCTTTGAATGTTCATGAGTGGGGTCTCCACGCCCCTCTCTGGGAGAGAATCCAGCTTTCACTGCCCCCAGTCTGTGGTTTTAGAGAGAAGCCTCAGCTAGCCAGGAGGGGTGGGTCAGTATCCGACAGTATCCACCACTGGGGGCTGTGGTTATTTCCCTTTGTGAGGTCACAAAGATCTCAGACTCACCCGTTTGAGCACACATTCACTAAAAAGTGGAGCAAGTGAGAGATGAGACAGAATTTTCTCGTGTTTGGGTCTCATACAGACTATGAGGACACATATGACTGTTAGAAAACCTTTAGAAGGTTCATTTTGTATAATATGGGACCTTTAATTAGAATGATCCTGTTTGTCTTTACAGTGGTGGTCCTGGCTTGTTTTACACCCCAGGTGATCGACCCCTTTATGCTCCCGGCAAACACACAGATTTCTCATTGTCCTGCCCAACCCCACCACCACACACACACACAAGACACGCCACATCGTTCTACACACACTACCTCTTTACTCAACAGCTTTACTCAGTTCGAAGAGATAAACTTAAACTAAAAGCTAAACTAATTCAAAGAAACGAATAAAATAAAGAGTAATATTTGGTAGGGATGCTGTTCCAGTCATTTCTAATGAAGATGTAATTACATGGTATTCACAGCATTTATAGAGCTGGAACACCATTCATATCCAGTAATATACAACAGTCTTATACTTACATGTGTGTGTTAATGTACTTTATGCTGGGCCCACAGCAAACGAGTTTCACGGTCGCAGACTAAAAACAGAAGTCTGTAGGAAATCTTAGGAGTTTTACTGGAGTCACAGCGTTCCCTTCATCTCCATCGTTAGGTGTAAGCTGGTAATCTGGCTGTTTAACGTTAATCTTTCTCTAGTCATGGATCTGTGTCGCAGTGACGAAACACGATCAACAGCCAATAGATGAGCTCTGACAAAAGCAGAAACAGGAATCCTGACAGACAGAACACCGGCAAGAACGGACGACAAAAAAAAAAAAAAAAAACATGAAAAAACAAGACTTAAAAGAAGCAGTGATGAAACGTCGGTGGAGCGTCAAGAAAGAGGAGAGGATGTTATTAACATCTGCTGTGGATCATTTATGTGTTACAGTATAATGATCTAACACATGAGAGAAGAATAGAAACTTATTCATCCTCCAGATGCTGATGAGTCGGTGTAACACCTGGTGGAGATGTAAAGCCAAACTTAATGATGTGTAATTCCCTCCTGGAGGGAAACTCTCCCCTTGTTTGCTTTGCTGTGGGCAGATCAGCCCTGTTCCACACAAACTGTCCAACATCACAAAAAATGCTAAAAGAAGCTAGTTGTAGTCTTCTAAAGATTCACTGTCTTTGTCAAATCTCAGTCTGAGACTTAAAACTCTAAACATCGGTCTTTAGATGTGAGTTGGTACTTTTCTAGTCTTTTGTTAATCTTTTAAAAGTCTTCTGGTGTGAGCCCAGCTTTAGACATTAGCATACAGAAAGGTAGAAAACAAGGTGCTTCATAGTGGAACTAATAAACTAAAACCTTTTTTATATATAAAACACACTATATTGATGAAAACAAGTGATATTTTATGTTTTCCAGACTGTAACGGGGAGGCTGTGGACCTAAATGCAACACTGAGTCAGGAATAAAAGAACGAGCTTTATTGATTTCTCCAGGGTCAGGTGGCTCGGTCTGTATCTGCTGTGGGTATGGGTTGGTATCCTACACCAGTCTCCTGCTTGCCAGGTAAACAGGTTTTCCTCTGGGCCAACAGGACTGACTGAGAACTGTCAGGACTGGTGGGTGAACAGAAATTCAGGAGGTGACAACAGGATGGTTCAATTTGTTCAAAGTGGGTGAGACTCACTGCATGTGCTCGTCCTTCCAGACGTGGTTCCGGTAGATCCAGACAAAAAGCAATGTCAGGAACAGGCAGGGCCGGTACCAGGAGTTCAGAGACCACCTCAGGCAGGTTCAGGACTGAGCTGAAAGGCGGTGGTCAGGAGCAGGCAGAGTCGACAACAGGGGATCAGTCCAGGAATAAAGGCTGGAGAGTCAGGCATGGAACCAAATCCGGCATCTAAGCAGTGAAACAGGTTATATAGGGATGCTGATTAGATGATTGACAGGTAGCATCAGCAGGTGGTTAAACTAATGAGGGATGTTTTAACTAATGCGGACCTTTAGTTTAAATCTCATCATTATGCCTTTAAATCTCATAGTTATGAGACATGTTGATATTTTATTAGCAGGAGGAATGGGCTTCCATACGCTTCCTTCATTAACTTATAACTGCGATAGACGTCATGGCTCTGCTGCTCTCAAAGACTTTACTTTGATAAAACACATGGTGTAGAAATGAATGTGCGTCATGAGTCGCTGCTTCAGGTAAACTGCAGGAAAACAGCTGTTTTTGTGGCGCCTCCAGCTTCCATTAAACCACTGACAGCGCTGAACGGTCTGGAGCCTTTGTTTCCAACATGGAGCGTGATAAGGCGTCCCTAGCACACACACCGGCCTGCTTCACCTAACTGAGACTAACGTGGATGGATGCTGAGAACGTTCCTCCGGTTAAAGGTGGAGCCTCAGGTGGGCGGAGTGGACGGTGCTAGTGATGGTGTACCACCCACTTTCTTTACCATCTGATATGATGATGATGAGAAACATTTTATTCAGACATTCTTACCATAGAAAACAGTAATAATAAATAAAGACACATAAATGTGTGAACATGAGTGGGGAGAAGCCTGAGCTTATTTAGCCCACCCCCAGCACATTACAGTAAAATACAAGCTGTATCAGCGATACCGGTCAGGTATAAATCTATAAATGCTGCAATAGTTCATGTTTGTCAACATATTCAAACATTGTTACCATCAGTCTAAACAAATGAGGGGTTGATGTTAAATTAATTAAATGTTTTTATCTGTATTTTTATTTATAAAAACCTACAATGGCTGTTTTACTGGATATTTAATGACAGCAGCTTCCTTACCGACTGAATCTAAGCCTGTTGAACTGATGTGAGCTGATCTCAGGACACATTTCACTCCAGGCTGACCTCATCCAGATTTTTATTGCTGCATTTTCTTATTTCATAACCGTATTTAATGCTGCACAGAAAAAAACACTGCAGCAGGTGGAAGAAACATACAGTTCCTACCAAGTGGGTCTAATTTAGAGGAGATCCTGATGTTATAGTTTCCACTGTATTCCAGCTCATGATAAACTGCATGTTTACCCTGGATCACTGTATTACTGAAGTATTGATATTCTAGCATGAAAATTGTGAACATAAAAGCTGGTTTCAGAGGTCGACCCCAGACCCGGTGCTACAGGTGGGCCCCTGGGGGCCAGGCCTGCCCATTCACGAGTGAGCCCCTCCCATCCAGACTTTTCATTTTAATTTATCTTTTTCATTTCTACTTGTTTACCAGCTACGTTTATAGTGGTGCTGAATGATCAAAAGGAGAATTAGATCTCATCTGGGTTGCTTTTTTTTTTTTTTTTTTTTTTTTTTTGGGATGAAGAAAACGTATCTGTCAACATATTTGCAAGTTGTGTGTGTTTGTATATATAATCTGTGTGTGTGTGTGTGTGTGTGTGTGTGTAATCACCACAACCTGTGATAACTTAAAGAACATGATGCGTTCTTTAAGTTATCGTGATGTTGAAGTCATGAACTAGCTTCAGTGCAGCAGCAGCAGACTGGTACCTTTAGAGAACCACATATGAAAGTGGTCCAATGATAACGTGTAGAAAGGAACACGTGTCAGGAGTCACACAGCAAGAATCAACCACTTCCAGCAGGTTGGATGAATCCAGCAATGTGATGAGGCCTAGCAACATAGTAACCATAGCAACCACAGGTGTGTGTCCCGTCTTCTCCTCTTCCTCTGGAGCATCGTCTCCAGCTGGATTAAACTGAGTCCGACTCGCAGTTACATGTTCAGTATGTCGGTTTCTGTCTGCTGCAGATGTTTCCTGATGTTTTACAGAGTGGAAGCTGCTCTAAATGAACCAGGACCAGTCTGGTTGAGCTCTAGTTGTCTTTCTCTGAGACCAGCTGATGTAAACTAGTGCAGGTTAGCAGCTTACTGAGTGATCCACCACGGTTCCTCTGTGGCTGGGATGTGAAGTTTGGGGAGAGGCCTGAGCCTGATGGAAACATCTGCGTTGTGCTGAGCTTTATGGTGTTTTGTGTAAAACTTGATCCATGGATCCGAACGTCTCTCATGTTGCTGTTCAGGTTTTTATTAACTCATCTGGACCTCAGACAGTCTGTAATTTCATTCTAAAGTCTGATTATTGGTTGAAATGATTGACTTTGTTATTGATAAATTAAATCTTCTATTTTCTGTTAAATCTGTCCTGTTACATCTGAAATCTGCTGGGTCTGATTTTTTATTTATTTATTTTTTATTCATAGTAGAGGAAAAAAATATTAAAAACTTTTTAAAAACTGTGTTTTGTATCTAAAGTGCTTCGACGTGGGTCAGATATTGAATTGTGGAACTCTTATAAAGTTTAAATTCATGTGATAAATGGGGCCCACACACAGCGATCAGTTACCCGCCCTGGTACTCTGACCCGGCGCCAGGACTGGTGTGTAGGTACAGACAGACAGATAGATGGCCTCATGATGGACATAAGATTGTCCTTTTTTTGGGGGGGGGGCAGGTTCAGTTGAGAGTGTAAGAGAAACAATCACAGGAATTTCCATGAGTGCTCTTTTGTTAAAGTTTGATCCATTCTTATAGAGGTTTACACCCATCAAACACACATACCTCTGGTAGCAGCTGGAAGGAGATGATGTAACTACAACATTGTGTTAATGTGTTTGTTATATAACACACAAATAGTCCATTTCTGTTAATGTGTCAAATAAAAGTCTAAAAACAATCCAAGGTCCATGTTTGTTTTTTTGTTTATTACTATTTGGCTGCTTTACTCCAGAAACAAACTGTTTATGTGGAAGTTGAGGAGCTGCTGCATCAACATGAGTCGTCTTCCTCCAGATATCACAGTTACAATATGATTATTTATCGATTCCGTTCCTCTTCTGCTGTGTTTCAGCATTTAAATAACCTTCATCAGATTGATGGTTTAGTTGCAGACTTTACCAGAAAGTGTTTCGTTTTTCTTTTACAAATGTGGGAATTAACTTACGTTAAAATGTACAAAACAGTAAAATATTTTTACTACACGCTTTCCATGTGTCTCTGCTCTCAAACATGTGAAAAATGTGAACTCTCATTTGTTAGCTAATTATACTGTAACACACAAATGATCCACAGCAGACACACTGTGAAGTGTGTAGCCTACGTAGTCTACACACTTCACAGTGTGCAGACCCAAGGTTATTATAGTTAACGAAAACTAACGAAAAAACGAAAACTAAAATAAAAAAAAACATTCTCGTTAACTGAAATAAAAATAAAAACGAGAGTTTATAAAAAAACAAAAACTAACTGAAACGTTATTGTGTGTTTACAAAACAAACTAAAACAAACTGAAATGAAACAAAAATGTCCTTCGTTTGCTTTTTTTGTAAATTTATTTCATATATAAGCCCTCGGGGTTGATATGAAATCTATTTACTTCGCTTTGCCGGATTTATGGCAGGTGTCTGCGTCGTACGTCCGTGACATCACGTGTCAACAGCGTGTCCGCGCGCCGGCTAGCGTGATGCTACGGAGAAAGTTAGGAGAAAGCGAGGAGAGACCTGTTTGGGATTTCTTTCTTTATGACCATGTCAAAGATAAAGTGTCTTGTAGAAGAAGCAGGTGGTTCAATATGTGGAAGGAAAAACATGAATATTAAAATCCATTTGAAAAGCTGCACATGAAGGTTAACCAGGAGCACCTGGACCAGGTAGCCTCTCTGCCCCCCTCCCGTATGTTTAGTACAGAAGACAAAGCAGTTTATTTGTATAGCACACTTCATATACAGGACAATTCAAAGTGCTTTACATAAAACAAAGACATTACAGATATTTAAAATAGTAAAAGGCATCAACACATAATCACAATAAAATAATAAATTACATTAAAATGATTAAAAGCAAGATAAGTTAAAGTTACCGTGCAGATTTCATGCATAGGAGCATGAGAAAAGAAAAGTTTTTAACCTGGATTTAAAAATGTCTACATTTGGGGAAAGTTTAATCTCCACTGGCAGTTTGTTCCACTTGTTTGCAGCATAACAGCTAAATGCTGCTTCTCCATGTTTAGTCTGGACTCTGGTCTGGACTCTGATCTGGACTAGTTGACCAGAGTCTTTGGATCTAAGAGCTCTGCTAGGTTTATATTCTCTGAACATATCACAGATGTATTCTGGGCCTAAACCATTCTGGGATTTGTAAACAATCAGAAGGGTTTTAAAATCTATTCTGTGACTGACTGGAAGCCAGTGTAAAGATTTTAAAACTGGTGTGATGTGTTCAGATCTCTTAGTCCTGGTTAAAACTCTAGCAGCAACAGTTCTTGGCAGCCAGGAGTCTAAAGGAGATAAATCTGACTCATCATGAACAACCTGAAAAACCCAACAAACTCTAGACCAGAGCTTTAATTCATTCATTGGAACAATTAATAATTAACTACATAAAGAATTAAACTAAAGGTTCAGCAGCTTTAGAACAAATCACTGCATCTGTTTAACAGAACAGAACCTCACATGTTAAACTGGACATGATAAAGCTGTAAATATTTTTTTGAAAGTGAACGTGTCTGTTAGAACACAGAATCTTACCAGTGTTAATTACACAAGCATGCATATTAGTGCACGTAGCGCGGTCAACAACATGGTTACCACTAAAAAACCTCCTGCTACTTCATGCTGCTTATTTAATCAGAAACAGGACGGAGAGTTCTTTAACAAACACTAAAAGAAGCGTATGAGGTGGTTGTTGTCTGGACGTTGCAGCACAACAAAGAAAGAAAGGAAGCTGCTGTCCATGGTGCTGAAGCAAACCTTCAGCCTCCCTCATCATCCTCAGAGTCAGTAAAATGTCTTACTAGCAGAGACACACAAAGCCAAGAGAAGCAGGATAGAGAGGACGACAGAGGGAATGAAGGACTTCTTGTAGACGTTTTTCCGGGCCAGTGGGACTTTGTAACGTCTCCCTGAAGGTAACAACTGAAAGCAGGTGTAAAGTGGGTGGGAGGTCCTCTGTGATCGTGGTGGCTTTCCTGGTGTCAGAGCGTCTGTACAGTTCAGACAGAGCTGTTTGTGGTGAGCTGATTATTTTACTGGCCTGATCGATTACACGGTGGAGTTTTGTTTGGTGTTTTCAGCTCCTATACATGTAAATTTTTTAGTTAAAACTTTCTTCTTTATCTTCATATCTCTGTCTCTACTGCTCTATTTCTCCATCTCTATGTCTTTATATCTCTATTTATCTTTCTCTTTATTTTCCTTGGATGCGAAATGAAGAAGTTCATGATGAAAACCCTCAAACGACAGCAGTTTACTTGTGATGCTGGAATGAGGGATGCAGCGTCTCTGCTTGTTAGGATCATTACGTTTTCTTGTTAAGAAGGAAACAGGGATGCAGGCTGCTTATTTCTGGACAGGAAGGATCTTTGTTCATTTCTAAAGACTCTGGATTCTGACAGATACTGACCACTGATGAGGATCAGAGTGGACCTGGTCTGATCGTTTTCACTCCTCTAATGATTAATCTGGGGCATCTCCAGGGTCTGAGGGGGAGATGATGGTAACTTGTGCTCCAGCTGTCGGTCTGAATAAATAAGAAACCTTGACAATAGTTCTGGAGCAACACAACAGAGATGTGTTTCCATCGGTTTCCTGGAAATGAGCTGGTTTCCAGAAGACTCGGACAAGGTGCAGAGCTGGTTGTTGACCAGCAGATGTCAGCAGAGAGCCACAGCAGACCTGCAGCATCATGCAGACCGGATTTGTTTCAGAGAGGAAAGTTCTGGTGGTTTTACAGTCAAAGTTTAACCAACAATACGATCAACACGAACAAACACACTCTTTATATAATCAGCATCAGATCAGAATAAAACCCTCAGATCTCCACTGGAAGCTCAGCAACATGTTTAGAGATAAAAACATGGCTGCTCTGTCATAGTCTCCATCATCCATCTACAATAAACTGTAAATAATCAGTTTATAGTCAGGTTATATTCTCATTAATGACACATCATGATGAGAATCTTATTAAAGGTTGAATCCATCGTTATACTCCTTTGACCTCCTGAAAGGTTTCTTAAAGCCTTTCATGCACAGTTTCCTCTGCAGTGGAGACTTTTAATAGCTGTTCTACCATATGCATGAGGATGGTACATTTCTAGATGAAAACACTAACACTCCATTAAAAAACACACACACCATCTAATCTAATGTATAAACATTAAATTACCAAGTTTGTCTCACTGACAAACAGGGAAAGAAAATCATGCAGATAATAAATAAATGATATCATTTTGTTAAAAGAATAAAAATATAAATTAGATATTCTATCCATGTCAGAACCACCAGGCTGGTCCACAGCCTTTATCTTCAGGCAGAGAGGCTACAGAATGAACAGTCCTCCCTCCTCTCTCCTCCACCCATCACCACGCTCCGTATTCCACCTTTACAATAAAAGATCAACACGTTCAGCATAGCAGCATGTTTTTATCCTTGAAACTAAACTGGTTTGATAAATTTAAAGTATAAATTACCACACTTTCATTATTTCCATTATCTACAAATTAGAGACTGTGTTGGTTCTAAATTCTCTAATTTTCCAGCTCTCCCTAAAGAACGTACATTTTTTGTCCTTTGAGAAACCCTCCTTACTCCAGGCCTTTCTCTCTGCCTTTGTACGTTTATTCGATGGCTGTAACTTCATTGCTACAGATAAAATAAGGGCTTGGGGGAAAGAGTTGGGTACTGAGGTAACAGAAGCTGTATGGAACAAAAGTTTGGCTTTGGTATCATCCTGTTGGGTCAACAGCAGACATCAACTAATTCAGTTTAAGGTTATTCATCACCTGCATTTCCCAAACTTAGGCTGCAAAAGATCCCTCAGTTTCACCAATGTGTGACAGATGTAAGGTGACGGAGACACTTTGTCTCATGTCTTCTGGTTTTGTCCAGACTGTTTGAATTTATGGAAAACGTTCTTTCATTGGTACTTCAAGGCTTACAAGATAAACTTTCAACCAGATGCTTGTGATTTTCGGCTCACAGACAACAACAAACCTGCCTGAACAGAGGCAGCAGTCTCTGATCTGGAGATTACTGTCCCTAAAGACTCTTTTTGATGGACTGGAAATCCACTCCCCCCTTCTTTACACAGATGACTAACTGATATGACTTCAGTCATACAAATAGAAAGACTCAGATTTACAAGAATGAATCTACTGGTAAAATTTTAGGTTATTTGGGATCCAGTTCTTGCTTACCTAGATACAGTTAGTGGAAAATAGAAAACCACCTGGCCACTCCTTCAGGAGAAACATGGAAGTGTGCACATTCTGTTACGACTGGTAGCTTTAATGTTTTTAATTTCTTTTTGGTTGTTTGTCTGAGCCTGATTGGTGTACTTGTTTATTTATTTATGTTAAAATAGCTAAATAAAATACTTTAAAAAACTAAGCTGGTTACCAGCAGAAATAATAGACATGTCAAATCTATCTAGAAGAATGTTTATAAAGTCCATGTACAGTATGTGCTGCAACTAGCAGCCTTGCTAGCCTCCTGTTTAAATAAAACTGGATCATGTAGCGTTAGCTTAGTCAGCGCTAAGTAACGTGGATACTGAGCTTCTCTTTGAGCATCTTTATAGTTTATTTTCAGCTCCAGAGTGAAAATCTGGATTAACTGAAATGATGTTTAGTCCACAATCTGAGAGTAAAAGAAGCAGAACAGACAGGCCACGCCCCCTTCACTGCTTTATTTCCAGGACAAACAGACAGATGTGACGTCTCTGTTCACAGATGTTGACCTCAGTTCTAGAAAGTTCTCATGTGAAAGAAGAACATCAGGAGAAGAGAGAGATGAGATGTTCAGCTCAGTTTAGATGATGCTCTGTGGTGACATCATCATAGTCATCATCCAATCCCTGATCAGCCTGGGTGGATGGAGTCATCACCATGGAGACGGCCAGGTCACTTCCTGCAGACAGAGCAGGTTAGAGAGAAAATCATGATTGATTGATTGATTGATTGATTGATTGATTGATTGATTGTTACCTGTGTTTCTGCGTCGATATAAAGACACCATGAGGAGGGTGGAGATGAAGTACGGACAGAACACCAGCAGGTGGAGGAGCAGCATAAACCCAAGATGGAGGGAGGATGAAGCAGGGGGCGGAGCTACAGTAGGGGGTGGAGCAGAGAGAATCCCACCTGGTCAGGTGACTGTGTGTGTTTGAACATAAATGTAAAGCTGGATTTCCTGGTCAGGAGTCAGAGCTGGTTATAGAGAACTCATAGGACCACAACCCAACATCACTGGTTCTGGACCAGAAACAGTCAGACCTCCAGCAAGTGGGACATCTTTGAGGTGTGGACAAGAAGCTTTTGTCCAACCAGGAAGCTGCTTCACCTCTGATCCAGAGACAGAGACACAAACTCACCTGGTGGAGGAACTTCCAGATGGATGATGATGGACGTGAACTTTGGAATCCAGCTGCCTGTTCCTGTCTGGAAGACTCTACATTCATATGTTCCTGTATCATCAGTCACCACATTCTTCAGAATCAGAGACACGTCTCCATCCTTCATCTGTCTGTGCTGAAGATCCACCCGGTTCTGGAAAGATGGATGCTGGTTTTCTGGATCAAAATAACCATCTCTGTACAACAGAACATCTTCTGGCTCCAGATCAGTTGTGGTCTACTGCACAGCATCGATGTCTCCATCATGTCCAGCTCTACATGGCAGGGAGACGTCATGTCCAGGTTCAGCTGTGATGTTTGTCTGTCCTGCAGGAGAGGAAACAACACAGATCAGAGAGGTTAAAGAGATCAGAGAGGAACTCTGAACAGACACAATGAACAGCTTCTACAGTCAGACTAATGGATTAAACCACATACGTGATCAGATTCACATGCAGTAATCTCATAGACCCATGTGGGTTGAAACAGACTCCAGTACAACACCATAAACTCTGGTAATAACACAGTGATGTACAAACAAAGCTTTATCTCCTGACTCACATTTTCATTCTTCTCTTGTTTTTATACTTTTTTCCATTTAATGTGTTTATAAGCTGTTTTAGCTCTGACAGGAATTCCTCCAGACTGGAACTAAGTGCACATGGCAATAAAATTCTTAAAAATACAGTAAAAGTAAATTAAATTAAAATGAAATAACATCTCACACACACCAAAAAAAAACTGTGTAAGAAACTGAATCAAACTGAGGACGAGTCTGTTCAGATCATCTAGAAAGTGAAGCTAAACGTTGACTGTTAGAACTGGACGTGTGATTTACTGACTGGATGCTCTGCTCGGTGGTGGTGGTAGACTGGATCCTTGTATCTGACCACAATCTCTTACCTGGCTAACCCCACATTGTGGACATTAAGGCTGGGTTCTGACTTCACCTGATCTGTGCCCTTAAAATAAATAAATAGAAAATAACAAAAGGAAGGAAAATGTTTCTTTGGTTTTGTGTTCCGGTATTGCTGCTGATGGCCCGGGTCTCTAGGCCACCCTAGTCTGCCTCTAGCCTCCTCTGAGATCACACTCATCTCTGATCCTTCCTCATTCCTCATCCTCTGCATAGTTACTACTTAGTTTAGGTTTTTCTGTGTTTCTGGTACTCTGGTTGTTGCTGTGATATATGTTTATTTCTTCAGCTAGTTCGTCTCTTATAGGAGCTCCTGATGATTGTCTGCTTAGTTTACCTGTAAAAGCTGTAGGAGAGTCTCTGCTGTGTTTCTGTACAGGTGTAGCAGCTGGTTGTCTGCTGTTAGCTTGGACTAAAGGTCGTTGCTTCTTTCCAACGCGGTTTTGTCTTCTCTTTCTTTTCTAAACTTTCCTTTTCATTACAGTTCACGCCAGACCCGGAGCTACTGGTGGGACTCTGGGGGCCAGGCCCACCCATTTACAAGTCAGACCCTCCCATCCAGCCTTTTCATTTTAATTTATATACTTTTCAACGTCATTTTCATTTTTAACTATTTAACAATTATTTTTATAGTGGTACTAACTTATCTCTCGAGTTATTTGCAAGTTGTGTGTGTGTTTGTATATTTAATCTGTATGTGCATGTAATCACACACTGATATGCGTTCTTTAAGTTATCGTGATGTTTGGCGTGAAGTCATGAACTAGCTTCAGTGCAGCAGCAGCAGACTGGTACCTTTAGAGAACCACATATGAAAGTGGTCCAATGATAACGTGTAGAAAGGAACTCGTGTCAGGAGTCACACAGCAAGAATCAACCACTTCCAGCAGGTTGGATGATTCCAGCAAAGTGACGAGGCCTAGCAACATAGTAACCATAGCAACCACAGGTGTGTGTCCCGTCTTCTCCTCTTCCTCTGGAGCATCGTCTCCAGCTGGATTAAACTGAGTCCGACTCGCAGTTACATGTTCAGTATGTCGGTTTCTGTCTGCTGCAGATGTTTCCTGATGTTTTACAGAGTGGAAGCTGCTCTAAATGAACCAGGACCAGTCTGGTTGAGCTCTAGTTGTCTTTCTCTGAGACCAGCTGATGTAAACTAGTGCAGGTTAGCAGCTTACTGAGTGATCCACCACGGTTCCTCTGTGGCTGGGATGTGAAGTTTGGGGAGAGGCCTGAGCCTGATGGAAACATCTGCGCTGTGCTGAGCTTTATGGTGTTTTGTGTAAAACTTGATCCATGGATCCGAACGTCTCTCATGTTGCTGTTCAGGTTTTTATTAACTCATCTGGACCTCAGACAGTCTGTCATTTCATTCTAAAGTCTGACTATTGGTTGAAATGATTGACTTTGTTATTGATAAATTAAATCTTCTATTTTCTGTTAAATCTGTCCTGTTACATCTGAAATCTGCTGGGTCTGATTTTAAGAGTCAGCAAAAGTCTTTTTGTTTTTTATTTGTATTGGACCTAATCTGCTTTGAAGTGGGTCAGATATTAAATTGTCAAACTGGAATTTGTCCTCTTATAAAGTTAAAATTCATTTGATAAATGGGGCCCACCCACAGTGATCAATAACCGGCCCTGGTACTCTGACCCGGCGCCAGGACTGGTTCCCGCCTTTTCTTTTTATCTGTGTTCCCTCCAGTCAGCTCCAGCAATATTTAAATTCAGTAATAAACAATTATACAAAATAAATAAAGTAGGAATAAATATATATTTAAAAACACGAGATTATCAAGAGGAGACTTATACCCATAAAGCTCCACGTAGCAGCCAAACCATCATTCTGCCGCCACCGTCCTGGACAGGACCAGTTAGAAAAATTAAACCGGTGTGTTTCCATGTTTGAACATAAATGTAAAGCTGGATTTCCTGGTCAGGAGTCAGAGCTGGTTATAGAGAACTCATAGGAAACAAAAACCACCATCACTGGTTCTGGACCAGAAACAGTCAGACCTCCACCTAGTGGGACGTCTTTGAGGTGTGTGTGTGGTGACAGGATACGGTGTGTTTAGACAGTGTCGATAGTGTTTTATCAATAATTGGTATTTATGTGTGTGAGCCCACAAGGACCTTTTTATAGGGGGGCGTGGCCCAGATTTGGGCTGTGGGGAACACCTGAGAACTGGACTCTGACTGATCATTGACTGCAGCTGGGAGTGATCAGGATCAGCGTCCACCAGCTGATGGCTGGAGTTGGGACTTGAGGGGATATAAGGAGCAGCGAAGCAGAGCAGAACGAGGGAAAACCGGAGCGTAGCCAGAGACGCCAGGAGACGCCACAACAAGCAGGAACTCGAGCATCCAACCCAAGGAGGTCGATGCAGATGGGAAATACTCGCTAGTTAGACTGTCCTATTTAACGAGTGTTAAGTGGACTTTGAAGTGTCCGGTCTACGTAGGACACTCGGTAGCCTACGTAGTCTGCTCACTCTGAAGTGTGTAGACGCTGAATAAGGACACAGCTAGAGAGACAAACTCACCTGATGAATGAACTTCCAGATGGACGGTGATGATGGATGGAGCATAGTGGGAAAAATGAATGGAACACTCATATGTTCCCGTATCATCAGTCACCACATTCTTCAGAATCAGAGACACGTCTCCATCCTTCATCTGTCTGTCCTGAAGATGCACCCGGTTCTGGAAAGATGGATGCTGGTTTTCTGGATCATAATGACCATCTCTGTAGAACAGAACATTTTCTGGTTCCAGATCAAATCTGGTCCACACCACAGCATCGATGTTTCCATCACGTCCAGCTCTACATGGCAGAGAGACAGTCTGTCCAGGTTTAGCTGTGATGGTTTTTTCTTCTGCAACACAGATCAGAGGTTAAAGAGATCAGAGAGGAACTCTTCAGTTTAACTCCTGTAGAAACAAAGATGAAGATCAGAGATGCAGATGTTCCAGCAGAGATTTCTTCATTAAACTAGTTACCATGTTTGGTTTGCTATGAACTTATTTTCCTACCAAGATCATCAGAACTCCAGACTTTAATGAAAACAGAAATGTCCTCATGTCTCTGGGACTCTTCGGGAAGAAGATGGAGTCTGCAGTTCATCCACCTTTTCACTCCTCCATCACTTCAACATCATTTAACCAGGAGACACCAAGAACACACTGATACCACCTTATAACGAATCTGATGAGTAGCTGCCAGCAGCAAACAAGACGTACTTTTACACACACTTCCAGTAAATGCTGTAGTTTAATGTGTGTGTTTGTCCCCAGTAAAGACAGACAGAGTCTCTGCTCTCAGACAGGGTTTCTTGGACAGAAGCAGAAGAAGTTTACTAACCTCCGTTTGTTGTGCAGCACAGCAGTGAGATCAGAGCTGCAGAGAAATGACACTCAGCTCAGTTGGAGCTTTAATGACGGCTCTGCTGTGGGAAGCAGCAGTGATCATCTCTCAGCATTTACACACCAACACACATCCAGCAGATGGACTCACCCAGCAGCATCTGGACACATGTTCCCTCCATCCTGCAGCTGGATGGAAGCAGACCAGCAGCAGTGTGACTGACTGGAAATACCTCCTCTTCCTCGTTGTCTACAGCTACGTGTCACATTTGTTTCCTCATTTTCTCTGCAGCACAAACAGGATAAAACTAAAATAGAAGTGAGAACACACACCCATGCTAAATGCTGGCATGGTAACACACACAGGAAGGATCTTCTCTCTGACTTTAACTGGTCAGTTTAAGAGTTTCTGATCAACTTGAAGGTTTCATTCGTAGTAAAAGTCATGTCTTTCTGTCTCTATCTTTGAGTTTTAATAATAAAGACTCACTCATACGTGGGTATACGGTGCTTCTGGACGTCCTCATAGGTTTGGCTGTGCACATGACAGACAGATAAAGTTTCAGATGGCTGCAAAGGTCGTCTGGGGAACGCACCGTCCACTGTCGTCCAGCTGGTCTCTGCTCAAACTGCACGACAAGCAAATTATTTCCTCCATCCATCTTTTTCTACGTTAACAAGTCTGTGCAGACGTGTCAGTTCCTCTAAAACAGCAGGACAAACAGCTGCTTGGCTGGACAAAGCCTTTAAAAAGAAAAGCTGGAGTAGAAATGAAGTCTAAGAAGTCCAGATCTAGGGGCCGTCCCCACGGAGCCGAGTAGCAATAAAACCACCGGTCATGTCTGAAACCAGGTACCAAGGTGGACGGGTTCCAAACCTCTAGCGTCTGTGTTAGGTGAGGACAGCGTAACCACACAACTGGAGGACATGACGTCAGTGTGAGGAACACAACAATGATGGCGTTGGTGAGCAGCTGTGTGGTGGTGCTGCTCCAGACGTCCTGGCTCGTGTACAGCTTCACCACCAACATGTACAGCTGTTACAACACAGTGCTGCTGTACCATCACCAGCAGGAGCAAGCACACACGTCATTATCTGTCACACGTCTTCTTCTAGCTCTGGAGTGTTACTCTTTAATCGTAGCGCCCCCACAGCCTTGTAGTATGTACTACAGCGGTTTTGTGGGGATTTTCCTCTCTCCTAGTTTTTCCACTGTTTCCACACCTGAACCGGCTTCGGTACCATGTGGACATAGCCTAGAGGCGTTCAAGGACACGTTCCAAATGGGAGTGAAGCCTCAACTAACTAACTTATCTGATTAAATAAAGATTTAATTAATATAAACAAGTATAAGAAAACACACAGACATTAATATCATGTTAATTATTATATGCTGGTGTGTGTGTAAATAAATGTTGTTGCCGTTAGCCGTACCCAGACCAAACTGATCTGTGGCTTTACTTTATGAACAGTTTGTTCATCCTGATTTTCCTCCAGTCACAAATCCAAACAACGAAGAGAATGTAGAATTTTACAGATACTTAGTTCTAAGGTTTAAAATGAACCAGTGTTATTTATTTTTAAGCCTGTGTGAGCATAAGGAGGTAAATATTTCCTTGTTTATGGAGGTTGGTGGCATGACATCAGCTTTTCTAGCAGGACTAACTGTTTAATGGCTGAACGCCACATATTTAAAAGTTACAAGTAGATGTGATCTATTAAACTTGTTAATGAAAACTGTTTTAAGTAACGTCAATAATTTACAGTCTATATAGTTTACTAGTTCAGTCCCCACAGAAGGGAAATCATGGAGATGTGCTGCAATTCTCTGCGTCCGGCGCTGACCAGAGTGCTGCAGTGAGAGTGGGACACTCC